>NC_057804.1:137310878-137317450 GCF_018294505.1 Triticum aestivum
CTTCCTCTCTCTCTCTCTTCCTTCCCCTCTCCTACTCCAACAAGGAAAGGAGGAGTCCTACTCCCGGTGGGAGTAGGACTCCCCCCTTGGCGCGCCCTTCTCCTAGGCCGGCCACGTCCCCCCTTGCTCCTTTATATACGGGGGCAGGAGTGGACCTCTAGACACAACAATTGATCATTGATCTCTTAGCCGTGTGCGGTGCCCCCTCCACCATATTCCACCTCAGTAATATCGTAGCAGTGCTTAGGCGAAGCCCTGCGTCGGTAGAATCATCAACACTTTCATCACGCCGTCGTGCTGAAGGAACTCTCCTGCAAAGCTCTACTAGATCGGAGTTCATGGGACGTCATCGAGCTGAACGTGTGCTGAACTCGGAGGTGCCGTACGTTCGGTACTTCATCGGTCGGATCGTGAAGACGTTTGACTACATCAACCGCGTTGTGCTAACGCTTCCACTTTCGGTCCACGAGGGTATATGGACAACACTCTCCCCTCTCGTTGCTATGCATCACCATGATCTTGCATGTGCGTAGGGATTTTTTTGAAATTTACTATGTTCCCCAACATGCCCGGTATGCTGTGTATTGCGGTATAAGATCATACGAGATGACCCTGGTGATGTTGAGGGCGAGCGCCCAGAAGAGGGTTCCTGCCAAGGTGATGTGGTATGATCCTATAATACCATTGTTGAAACGTCTATTCAGAAACAAAGAGCATGCCAAGTTGTTCCGATGGCACAAAGAAGACCGTAACAAAGACAGGATGTTGAGAGTACCCACTGATGGGTCGCAGTGCAGAAAAATCGAGAGAAAGTGGATGGTGTTTGCAGATGACGGAAGGAACTTATGGTTTGGTACAAGTACAGATTGCATGAATCCTTTTGGGGAGCAGAGCAGCAGTCATAGCACCTGCCTTGCGACTCTATGTATCCATAACCTTCCTCCTTGGTTGTGCATGAAGCGGAAGTTCATTATGATGCCAGTGCTCATCCAAGGCCCTAAGTAACCCGACAACGACATTGATGTGTAACTAAGGCCATTAGTTGAAGAACTTTTATAGTTGTGGGATATAAAATGTGTACGTGTGTGGGATGAGCACAAATAGTAGGAATTTGACCAACGAGCGTTGCTGTTTGTAACCATCAATGATTGGCCTGCTCTTAGTAACCTTTTAGGACACACAAACAAGGGATACAGTGCATGCACGCACTGTTTAGATGAGACTGACAGTATATATTTGGATAAATGTAAGAAGAATGTGTACCTGGGACATCGTCGATTTCTTCCGATCAGGCATCCCTTAAGAAAGAGAGGCAAGCATTTCAAAGGTGAGGCGGATCACCGGAAGAAGCCTGTCCCCCATACTGGTGATGATATATTTGATATGGTCAAGGATTTAAAAGTAATCTTTGGAAAGAGTCCTGGCGGACAATCTGTTCTGAATGACGTTGACGGACACGCACCCATGTGGAGGAAGAAATCTATATTTTGGGAGCTACCCTATTGGAAAGTCCTAGAGGTTCGCTCTACAATTGACGCGATGCAAGTGATGAAGAATCTTTGCATGAATTTGCTAGGCTTTCTGGGCATGTAGGGGAAGACAAATGATACACCAGAGGCACGGTAGGACCAACAACTTATGAATGAAAAAGACGACATGCATCCAAAGCAGTATCAAGGTCCTGCCAGCTATGCTATTACCAAAGCAGAGAAGGAAATCTTTTTTGAATGCCTGAGCAGTATCAAGGTCCCGTCTAGCTTCTCGTCGAATATAAAGGGGATAATAAATATGGCAAAGAAAAAAATTTAAACCGAAAGCCTCATTTCTTCCACGTGATTATGACACAATTGCTTCCAGTTGCATTGAGGGGGCTTCTACCAGAAAATGTTTGATTGGCCATTGTGAAGCTATGTGCATTCCTCAATGCAATTTCTCAGAAGGTAATCGATCCAGAAGTCCTACCAAGGTTACAAAATGATTTGGTCCAATGTCTTATCAGTTTCGAGTTGGTGTTCCCACCATCCTTCTTCAATATTATGATGCACGTCCTAGTTCACCTAGTCGAAGAGATTGCCATTCTTGGTCCTGTATTTCTACACAATATGTTCCCCTTTGAGAGGTTCATGGTAGTCTTAAATAAATATGTTCATAACCGTGCTAGGCCAGAAGAAAGCATCTCCAAGGGCCATGAAACAGAGGAGGATATTGAGTTTTGTGTTGACTTTATTCCTGACCTTAAGCCAATTGGTGTTCCTCAATTGCGACATGAGGGGAGACTAAGTGGAAAAGGACTAGGACCGAATGCAATATTATGTAGGGACGGGCATTCTTTCACTCAAGCACACTACACAGTTCTACAAAATTCTACCTTGGTGGCCCCGTATATCAATGAACACAAGAATATTGTACGCTCCCAACACCCGGGCAGTCTGACGACTGGATTACACGTGCACACATGGCGACTTTTGGTGGTTGGTTGCAAACACATCTCATGAATAACACCATTGTTGGAGATGAGTTTTACTTGTTGGCCAGGACACCATATTCAACTTTATTGACTTTCCAAGGGTATGAGATAAATGGGAATACATTTTACACAATCGCCCAATATAAATAGAGCACCAACCAGAACAGTGGTGTCCGCTTTGATGCAACAAACACGAATAGGGAAAAGGACACATATTATGGTTACATGGAGGAGATATGGGAACTTGACTATGGACGTGATTTTAAGGTCCCTTTGTTTCGGTGCAAATGGGTCAATCCGACAGGAGGCGGGGTAAAGGTAGGCCCGCAGTACGGAATGACAATAGTGGATCTCAACAATCTTGGGTACACAGGCGAACCATTCGTCCTAGCCAATGATGTGGCACATGTTTTCTATGTGAAGGACATGTCTACCAAATCGAGAAAAAGATAAGATAAGGAAGCGAATACATCATACGATGGGCCAAAGCACCACATAATTCTTTCAAGGAAAAGAAACATCGCGGGAGTGGAGGACACGACAGACATGTTAGAAGATTATGAAAAGTTTGATGAAATTCCACCCTTCATAGTGAAGACTGACCTAAGCATCCTTTTAAAATGTTGAAGATTCTCCATGGTTATGGCACAATCATAAGCAAGGGACACACGTGAAGAAAAACTTTTATATCCCAAGATCCCACTCTGGGATGTGACCGGCTTCACCTTCATCACTTTCTCTCTAGTGAGTTTTCGGACTTATAGCTGGAAAGTCCCGCTTCAGACAAACAGGAGGTTATCTTTGTAAGAGTTAGGGTATGTGTGTGTTTTGGGTGTTCCTAGGTGGACTCCGGAGCATCAGAATCCAACCAAAAAGCTAGGGAATTTTGGCATTTGAAACATGATTTTTGAATAATTATTTATTAAGTTATGAATTTTCAATTATTCATGTCCTTTTAATATTTTAATTATACACATGAGTTAATCAATGCAATTATGTCCAAAAAAATATATGAATATCTTCTGAGCATTCCAAATAGGCCGCTTGAGGTTGACAAGCATATGTCATACACCCTCACCAGTTGTAGTGATTTCAATCCCAAGGTTTGCAAAATTCCACCCCTACTGTGTGGTTTCTCTGATCGGAGGACCCCTTATGCTGAGCCAAGTCCAGATGAGAGGAGTTCTAGTTGCTTTCTGGTGGAACTGAGAACAACATATCAGATGGTAGGATTGTTCAAGTAACTATTTGGCATATACAAGATAACCGAATAATTTGCACCTATGATTCTAGGTTGGAAGCCATAGTTATGCTCCATAACTATTCCGATGATGGCTTTGATCTAGAATCACTGCAGTTACATGAAGGTGATGTATTAACTGGCAAGATTGGCATCTATTTTAATTTTTGGTAAATGTATGTTTATTTCCTTGTACACATATGTAGATAATAGACAAATATGTGGATCCATTAGTAGGCCACTTGAAAAGCATGCTCTCTTACCGCAAAATCAGGAGAGTGTTAAAAGGGGAAGTTGATGATATGTTGAGGCCTGAGAAATTAGAGAATCCTATGAGAATTGTCTATTGTTTTGGAATGTCTCATGAACATGCATGCACCTTTATATTATCTTCACTACAAAAAAAATACACTTCCGTGATGATACATGTTTGTCACAGTAGGTCGCGTTTTTTGTCATGCATGTACATCCATGACGATTTTATGACAGAATCAAGATAGTCATACCTGTGCTGTCGTAGAAGTTTTCCATGACATTACCAAAATTATCATCACAGAAGTGTCCACTTCCATGACGATAAATCGCGCATCATAGAAGTGCTTTCGTCAAGGGTGACCGACACGTGGCATCCACCATAACGGAACATCATTAAGCTATCGGATTGGGTTTTGGTTCTGATAACCCGCTAACAACCCCGACCAATGGGGATTTTCCACGTGTAAAATCATCATTGGCTGGAGGAAACACGTGTTGGCTCATCGTTGGGACAGATGTCATCCACTCATTGGACAGAAGGCGCCTATGATACATCGACACATGGCATGGCTCATCAAGTTTAAATGGGCCGGCCCAACTAAAGACCCACAAGATTTTGCGGACCATAAAGGGCCGACCCAGCTAAAGGCCCACGAGATTTTGTAGACCATAATGGTCTGGCCCAGCTAAAGGCCCACAAGATTTCGCGGGCCATAATGGGCCAGCCCAGGTAAAGGCCCACAAGATTTTTGTGTGCCATAATGGGCCGGCCCAGGTAAAGGCCCACAAAATTCTTGCGGATCATAATGGGCCGGCCTAGCTAAAGGCCAACGAGATTTCGCCGACATTAATGGGCCGGCCCAGCTGTAGGCCCACAAGATTTTGAGGACCCTAGTAGGCCGGCCCATTAACTGGCTACCATGTTTTGGGCCAAATGTCGGCCCATATTTGATTCGGTCCATTAATGGCCTGCCATGTTCCGGGCCTAATAATGGCCTATATGAGATCCAGCCCGTTAAAAGCCTCCCACTTTCTGGGCCAAATCATGGCCCAGATCAGGTCCGACCCTTTAAGAGGCTTTGGGCTCAATTATGGCCCATATCAGATTCGGCCCATTAACTGGACGCTACGCTTTTGGGCCCACTTGCTAAAGGCCCATTTAGTAATTCGGCCTGATATTAGTTTCGGCCTGTTAAGGGCCCGTTTAACATTTCGGTCCTATATTAATTTCAGCATGTTAAAAGCGCGTCATATAGTTGGGCCTAACTACGGCCAGGTTTGCATCCGGCCTGCTCGCAGCCGATATCTGATTGGGCCAAACAAGGACCTAGACAACTTTGGCCTGTTAAAAGCTGGTGATTTGATTCGCACAATCATGGACCGGGGTCCATTTCGGGCTGCTGTCGGCCCGTGAGCTATTCAGCATGTTTCAAGCCCAACCTACTTCTCAGGCTCCTAAAAGCCCATTGAGTTTTCTTGCGAAAAGAGGGCCGGGGGTTACTCGGCCTATTAAAGGCCCGAATCTACTAGTGGGCCAGTTTGACGGGGCCCATGATGCGGATCATACATCGTGATTGCATGACGGCCCGATTATGTATCGTAATTTTACGGTTTGGCCGGTTTACTGCGAAGACAGGATATATATACAGTAAAATAACTGCAGCATCGTGAATAAGAAAAAACCTAGACTATACAATAAAAAAATTACGGCATATTAGATCCACTGGGCATCAAAGTTCGCCACTATGATAATAAAGCACAAGCAGACAACATATTACATACATTGGGCATCAAAGACCGCCACCAGTGCAAATAAACACACCGACAAAATAATATACAAAACCGACAGCACTTCAATAGAGTTCAAGAAAGGTTAGCCCTGCTGGGGAGCTGCAGCGCAAGCAGCTGAGCAAGATGATTAGACTGCGCTTGTTCAACACTTATATCTTCCTCACTCTGAAATATAAACAAGCAGACAGATGACAGGTTTTGCACATAAAAGTATCAGTGCTGACAATTCATCACATTTCTTACTGACGAATAAAGTGACACAGTTTAAAATTGCATTAACACAATATGGTATTGTTCAGGTCAAGACATGGCAGGAAATGACATTGTGAAGGAGTTGGCAGCTTCACGACACCACTGGATTACAAATCAAGAACTCATAAGTATCAATGGTTAGTCTGCTATCAATTTATCCCATTTCAGATTGGCAAATAAAGAGACAGTTTAAATAATAGTAGAATGATACGACATTGTTCATAGTTAAGACATTGCAGAATATGACATTGTGCTGTAGTGGGTAGGTTCACCACACCACTGGATTACAGATGAAGAACAAAAGCATACATGCAGCGCAAAAGAAGATCACTTGCTCTGTATAGTTTAATTTACATGGTATGAAGAAGGAACTTGGTTGTACAACTGAAAACTTAAATTGAGAAGGACAAACTTTTGTTTATGAACTACATAATAAAGTTTAAACATGCAATTTGATGCAAATACCAAAAATAAACAGCTGTTGCAGTCATGCCTAACCAAATATACACAACAAAGTTTGAAGGCTTGAGAAGGACAAGCTTACATTACTGGTGAAGACAGGCTCTA
>NC_057804.1:137317718-137323312 GCF_018294505.1 Triticum aestivum
GAAGTTTAGCACAAAATCTTCATAAGCATTGCCTTTATTCTACATTTTGTTAAGAGTAAATATAGATGTAATAATATACAAAAAAAGGGAGAATATTTAAGATAAGATGAAGAGTGATGCTACATAACCAAGTAGCTATAAATGTATGTGCAGCGATATATGCAAAAGGCAGAGCCAAGAGCAATGCACAGCTAAACTTCTTCAGTACCAACCGTATGGTAAGAGTAAATATAGATATGATGTGTAGAAAATGGAGGGCAAAGGAAAATAAGTTGCAGAGGATGGTACATGAACAACTACCTGTCAATATAAGTACACTGATAAAGGACAACATGTACTCACAAGAACAATCCAGAGCTAAATAAATTCATTAGCATTGGATATATTCTACACTAATGTAACCATTCATACAGATCAGATAATTTGGAGCGAACAATTGATAAGCAAGCTATCATGCATACTGCTGTCACATCATGAACCAGGTATGTATGCAAGTACAGTGATACAGGACAACAGGTACTAACAAGAGCAAAGCAGCGGGCAGCATATTTGCGATATCCTGTCGTTCTTTTCAAACCGGAATTCTTCTTCGAGCAGATTTCCTGCAAAAAAGATCCGTAAGGCACATGCGGAAAAGTAGAAGTTCAAATTGTCATGTGATTTCATAGACAGTACCTCATCCTGGGAACGAGACCAGTGCATAACAAGGTTTTTCCATTCAATGTCTTCTAAATTTAGCACATGAGACTTCATCAGAAATTCGTTTATAGACTTGCCATCAAAGTGTGATTTCCTCAGGTAACACCGATACTGCTGTAATGCTTCCTTGAGAAGCACAAGCAAGCTTTGCTCGTCATGATTATGTAGATTGACCCTCGCCTAGTTACAACAATGTAATGTAAATCATTGATGTGTTCGATCAGCAGAAAACAGGAAAATAATAACCATGAATAATAGCACTTACACGTAAGTTGGACAGGAAGATGTGAAAATGGTGTTTGTCTTCACTATAATCTTCCCATGATGGGAATATATGCACGTAGTCCCTAACAACATTGAAAGCATTGTCTTTTAAACTGGGAATAAATGGAATGGGGTTCCAATCTGCAGGAATTGGCTGTCTCTGCAGTTGGGATAGGTCTTCGGCCGGTGGGCTTGCTGTACTTTTTGCTGGAGTGGGATTTTTCTGTGGTACGACTGGTGCTATGGCAAATGAAATCGATATACCTTTTGCTGGACTGCAGGTCCTATGTGGTGGGGCTAGTGGTGTGGCCAGTGAAGTATGGGTACAGTCTGCTGGAGTCGGTCCTACGTTTTGTGTCACTGGTTGTACAACCAATATAAGTGGGGTGATGTCTGATTTCTCCGACACCACCACGTTTTTCAAGGACTTTGCTGGTGCTCCTTCAGGTTCGGCAATCACCCTCTTACTTTTTGATGTCTGATGCACAAGAACAACATTTGAGTGAAAAAACATGGTATGATGACAGATGGAATATGTATTGATAATGGATGGGCATGGCATCTCGAGTTATATGATGAGTAAACTAAGCATATGGCGGTGCAACAAAGTAGAAGAAATGCAAGATACACGCAATCAATAAAACCTTGCCAAATTAGAACATGCATCATATGGGTGAACAGGACAGGCCATCTGCCTTTGACTCCTCGAGGTTAGAATAGTCATTAGGATGATATTCTGAACAAGAATCAACAGGTGGGGAGCGTATGAGTTTCATTGCTTCTAGAATGGCACTCAATGCCTTGGTGCCAATTTTGTAAGTCATTGCAGTGTTCCACAATATTCTTCTGATGCGCGGATTCTAATATTCACTGTAATTGCGTATAATATCTGAGAACCATGAAAACATAAATAGTTGTGAGATTATCTTTGTAATGCGGATGATATTCTAATATAGGGGCACCCCTGTAAACACTTGTGTGCTATCACTGGATTCTGATGAGAGAGCTCATGTGTGCTGTAATATGGTGCATGCATTTATATAATCTGGAACAAGTACACAAAAAAATAGGCTCCAAAAGTAAGGATAGCTGGCAGATGATTGGTTCATAATATACTGTATAGCGAGTTTATTGCCAAACCATGATAACAAGAGCACGCAGCAACTAGGCAGATCATAGTGTGCATAACAGGGGTACACCATAACCACAATATATAAATCGGGAAAGTGGAACTGGCTTGAAAATACGGTGTTGTATTGTCGCTAGTAATTGAAAGCCTATCGATCACGTACAGGCCAGCTCTATCGAACATGGTAAAGAAGAGCAAGCAGATTTTGGATAATAACATGTTGGTTGCGCAGTGCCCACACATGATGAACCAGAGCGCATTAAGAATGCAACTCCCAGCTGTCTCTCGACCATTTCAGGCGGTTGGATGAAGATCCTACGTCTCCTAACCCTTCTTCTTCCTCGTCTCAGATTCTTCCCATACAGAACACCGCATGGGCCGCCGGCCGGACCACCGCCCCCCCACCGCCTGTGTTCCTTCGCCACCCCCACCCCCACCCGTGCCCCAACCCCCACCCGCATAGAGTTTTCTTTGTTCGGCGAGGCCCCACAACCACCCGAGCCCCTTCGATCGCACTAGCGAACTCCCGCGAGCTTTGAAGAATCGACTGACCCAATTTTGAAATTTAGTCTACTATGATTTAACTAGTGTGGAATATAAAAGGGGAAAACCATAAGCATTGGGAGTATAGTGTTGAGCGTGCCATGGCGGATCTGAAGGTGCAAACCGGACAAAGGCAACTTTGCAACCAAGACAAGAAATCAGAGTAAAGCAGTGGCGATCTATTTTCTTGCTGCGATAAATAAGTTGAGCAGATACGAAAGAGTACCGCCTCTGGTGCGACACCGTGTATGCATCTGCTGAGAATTTGATAGTGATGCGGTAGCGATGGTTGTCGGCAGCGTGGAAGCAGATCTAGGAGGGTAGACGGTGGCGGCGGGGTGCGGTGGACGAGACGGTCATAGGAGCGGTGCCGGCAAGGTGGACGACGACGGGGATGAAGCGAGAGGACGGGATGCAAGGATCCCAGTCCAAAGGCATGGATGAGAGAGGTCGATCTCTTGTAATGGACGGTGGCGTCGGGGTATCAGCTCCAGCATGGTGGAGGAGGACGGCGGTGGATGGGGTGGTGGACGGTGGCAGACGGAGGAGGGTGGGCTGGAGAGGGCGTTTTGGGGAAAAGGGAGGTAGAGAGGAAGGGGGGAACCATGTATTCAGGGCGCGCTTGTCTCAAATGTGAGGAAATTTACAAACTTAGCCCCCGTTTCAAATTTCTACTACATCACAACAAGATTAGTCGGTTGGGGATAGGACGGTAATCTCGCATACACTGAATATTTGCCGATGAGAGTTTGTTTTTGGCGCCCACCATGTATGAATATGAATCGGGGAGGGACTCGATTTTGGCCGAGGACACACTGTGTTTTGGTGCCCACCGGGTATGAGTCCGTGTGAGAGGCAGTTACGTCACGTTTGGGTGAAATTACAAACCTACCCCTATCGAAACCTATAGAAATCCAGCAGTAAGGCTTTGCGTGGCAGGGATAGGCAGTACTAATTTCCATCTCGCAGATTTTGGTTTCGGGCAGTTACTGCGACTTTCCCCGCTTCGTTGAAATTTTGAAGAGTGCACCTTTACCGTGCCAACTCAATTCGAATCCCGTTTGTATTCTATTTTTTTCCGGGCGGGATCCATTTTCAATTTGAATTACATTCTATATACATCATTTTTTTATATATACTTTCAAAAGCACAACACCATTTATACATAAATATGGTTTACAAATGGCATGATCTCAGATTCATAAGGTTGTATCCATCAATTTGGGTTTTCAAATATTTGAAACCACTTTATGTTGAAATCTAATGTATGCATTCCTCGCTAACTGTCCCCAATTAATGTGTGTTTCATGCGTTTTTTTACTTCTCAAACATGTATAATGTGTTTCACACACGCAACATATAGTGTAATCCCGTTTAGACATTAATTGCATATAAACCATGCATTGTTTGTAATTAAAGAATCTATGGATCACCAATATTGATAAACTATATAACATTACACGTGTGCCCAAATTCAAATGAATATGCATGTTTGATACACCAATTTGTGTTATGATATTATCAATGTCGTCATCTCCAGTTTAAATATTTGAATCCCCTTTAATCCAGATATTCGTCTCATATAGCTATCACTCATGCTTATATAGTACTATCCCTCTGGACCTATACGCGTTCATCGTCTCTCAGGTATCTCTCGTGCTACCTGTATGTCGACAATGATCTTTTATCTTCGTAACACACTGACGGTACTCTCTCCCTCGACCTTCATCACTCTATCTCTCTCTAAGTATATCTCGCTCCCTGCTATGTGCCTCTAACTATGATTCTCCATGTGGAATCTCTTTCTCTCACACAAACACAAAACTTTGTCTCCCGGGGTCTCATTTCTCTCTACTATTCCCATGTGTGCCACTCGCACACCCCTCATACAGAGATGTCTTTCGCTCCTTACATATGAGAACCTACGACTCTTCCTCTTCAATATCTCTTTCTCACACACAAACACAAACCCTGTCTCCCAGGGTCTCATATTTCTCCATTATTCTCTTCTATGTCGCTCACACACACCCTCTCTCCCTAGAGATAACTTGCATTCCCTCATATGTCTCTCTAGGTATCACTCTCGTTGTGAAATATCTTTCTCTCTCGCAGACACAAAAATCCGTCCCTCTCTCTGATATCTATTTGTATGTGACTCACATGCACCCTCTCTCTATCTCTCTCACACCCACACACATAACTCAGCCTTCTAATCCACTCGACTCCTATATCTAACGCACACTAGCTAGCATCTTTATCTTTCTATTTATCTGTTTCTCCATCAACCTTCTTTCTCGCCCTCACTCTTGATTCCTATCACGCACACTACATATGTTTCTCTCTACATTCAGTCAAGTGCCCTCTCACACACATATATAACTTCACCCTTTGAACCACCCGACGGTCATCTCCAACACCCAAACTAGCGGATGTCCCTCTAGCTAGCATCTCCATCTCTGTATCTATATGTAGTTTCTCCGTCAACATTTCTTTCTCGCACGGAGTCTTGCTTCCTATCACCCATACTATATATTTCTCTCCATACATATGCATTTATAGGTTGATCTCTTTTGCACAATCGTTGCGCCTCACTCCCTTTGCTCGCCATAGATGCATGCTCCAGCCCACGCCACTATCTCTTAAAGACAAAAACACATGCTCAATTGTCGGGCCTTCTTCCCTGCATTCTCACATGTATGCATATTGTCATACCGATCCGTCTCTCCCATGTCGTTGATCTTATGACTTATGTCTTCTTTCTTTTATCTCGATCATGCGCGCGCGCACACACACACATCCCACGTATACATGTATACCTCTCACACATGCACGTTCAAGGTCTCTATGTCTCCATACATAGTTAATTACCCTCAATCCTAACACCACATCGAATCGTTCTCCTCAGTTGTGCACATAACTTCCGCATGGATGGGTAAAACACACACTCACACTTAACAAT
>NC_057804.1:137323754-137342833 GCF_018294505.1 Triticum aestivum
TCCATCTCTCTCTGTCTCTCCTCTCTCTCTCTCTCTCACACACACACACACACACAACACACATTAAGACTCCATCTCACACACACATGCTCTAGGCGGAGCATTTGTTCCTACCATCCTTCATCCAACCTTACCCGTATGATAAACAATTACCTTTATTTACTTGCATAACATGGACAAATTCCAGTTTACTTTAGTAGTCAGCAAACTTGTCGTCTGTACCCTTATAAAAAAACGAGTTGGCGATGATGGTGTGCCTGCCATCTTGTAATACAGACCGTATGATCTATATCTGACGGATAGAAAGCAAACTATGATAATTTTACAAAAGATACCCGCACCTCTCCCCACATCCTTATCTCCCGCAACCTCATTGCTCAGCAATTAAAAAAGGAATAAGTCTCTAGAACAATCTAGCATGCATGGTGGCCGCTGCCGCCTGCCGGCGCTATCCATCCCCATGCCTCCGCCCATTCCGACCATCAGTCACCACCACCCTCCACTCCTCCTCGCCTTATCTGTCATCTTTCATTTTTTTCGATGACATTCTCGAGATACCAGTTTTTTGATAAAATTCTCGAGATATCATTAGTTTTTACACATGGGATTACTCCTACATGGGTCAATCACAACAGGTGTTTTGTAAAAAAATGCATATTGATGTTCCGTGCAATGCACGAGAATCTTGCTTGTAATTATATAACGCAAATCACGAGCAGGAAGTGACATTTTTTTGACACAACCACATTAACATGGCCATGTAAATCACTAGCTAAAGTAAATACCATTATACTTATATCCCGATGCAAAAGGTTGAGTACATGTCCGAAGAGTAGAGTCGCACACATGCACTCTGTCTCTCAGAGTCTCTCACACACACACACACACTAGTTATGTGACGCCCACTTAAGCAGACACGTATGTTACAATTTGTGCACCCGCGGGCACACGTGATGCTGCACATTTATTTAAGCCGAAAGGCGAACCCAAACAGTAGCTGCATTCATTCCCCTCCCACCGCCTCTTCTCTGGTCGCCGTCGCTCGGTAGCCATGGGCCGGCCGAAGGTAACAACATACGCCATACTCCCTCTAGAGCGGCGCTTTAATATGGAAATTTTAGTGGTCATGCATGCATCTTTTTGTGCTAGCACTCCTATATAAGGGTTGACCGGTCGCTTCCCGCAGACGTGCGCGGGCGGTGGAAGAGGAAGGAGAAGGGAAGCGGGCTATGGAGTAACGTTTTTTTACCACAATTTCTTAGGAAACTGAGTGCAATAATTGATTAGTTTTGCAAACTACCAGTACTACACCTGAAACGGTTCAAAACCTATACTCCCTTGCCAGCGCGCACTTCCCGCGTGAAATGGCCAGCGTCGCCCTGGAGCGTCAGTGCCGCATTAATGCCCGGCTAGAGCGGAGGCGACCTCTCACTGGCGTCGGCTTTGAAGTGGCGCGACGGCCGAGAGAGCGCCACTTCCCGGTGCACGCGACTACTCCGCGTTGAGACTGGCCATAGGCCCTGTTTGGATCCATGGGTTAGAGTTAGTTTGAGCTAGTTGGGGCTCAAATAGCCCTAAAGTATCCAAGCATGAGGGTTTAAATTGGAGCAAGTTGCACCGAACCAACCAAAAGAAACTATCCCACCCAAGAGGTGCTAACTGGAGATAGTTCTCTTTGGGACCACTCAAATATCACTTTTCTCTCTCCATGAAGTGCATTTATTGTCAATCTAACCCTGTCACCCAAACACCTCTTTGGCTACAGTTAGTTCAGGGTTAGTCATGAGTTAGTCTAACCTCTAGCTAAGTTAGAGTATCAAACAGGAGCAGTATAGGACATGCAAGTTGCTCAAAGCATACAGGCAAATTCGTACGTGAAAGGATTTTTTTTCTTTTTGAAAACGGAACATGAAAGGAATTTTTTAGAATGCTCTTGGCATGTCGCTAACATGTGATAGTTAACCGACCTCAATAGATGGCAGAAACGCCAGCCTGCCGCACTTTGATAGAGACGAGGAGGGAGAAGCGATACAGGCTGCTGGATTACTAGAGATAGGTGTCGCATGGAAGCCAATAAATATGGTGATAGCATGGGTTAGCCATGTACTAGTATGATGTAACTACACTAGGCTGCCGTGTCTCGTACTCTTCCAGTCCACTGTGGATATGATTCGTTAATTTTATATCGCTGAATAATATTAAATATTATGAGTGCAGACGCTCCACCACGAGGTTCCTTGCTCCTTCTCGGTCGTCCGGAATCTATGTTCTTCCACTCTATTTCTTTTTACGTGAGCTTTGTTCATCCTTTTGCCAACATGCGAGACATCTAGCATCAATGTGCACGTGTTATGCAAGGATCGTTCCATCTATATGAAAAACACGTGGGACTGGAACTACGAGACAGACATGTACCCAGGAGTGGACGTGCGAACCTGAGTAATGTAGTGCAGTAAGTGAAGTAGAAAGGCACAAATGGTATGAATATGCATGGCATATAGGGTGTGTTTGGTTGCGTTCTCGTCTCAGCATAGTTGTTCCCTCTTCATGCATGCTCAACTCAACACCCCTCTTCATGCATGCTCTCTTCATGCATGCTTCTAGTGTATTTGTGCTAAACTAGTGTGGACTCATGCACCCTCCATACACTCTACCAAACACCCAAAAGTAGGTCGAGAAGGGAACTCTTGGGCGGCATTTGTCTCTTACTACGTACTACCACTAAATGTTGTACGTGCAATGCACGGTGATGTTATGGAGTACGTGCCTAAGTACTCTACTACTACTATGTTAGTTGGAGGTACATATTAACTTTTATATTTGTTTACGTGTATGCCCCGAGACCTTCCAACTAGACGTGTCTTTCTCTCCAGGTCGCACTTTGTATCGTTCATACCACTAAGTACTACTACGTGTGGTCTCCAATCCAGAAGTGGAAGAAGTGGAGACGATCTACCACGCTGTTTTTTTACGCTGGGCTCTACCACGCTATTCATGTCCCACTCCTTTCGCTGACATGTGGGACATCCAGCACGTGCCGTGTTTGGCACCCTTCGTCGTAAGAGTTGAAATGCTAGCATTCATCAGAAATAAAAAATAATTATAAATCAGCAGTGATACTATTTTTTTGGGAACCAATCAGCAGTGATACTATACCACACGGTTTCCTTACTCCTCGATATCAGAAAGAATACTTCCGTTCGCCAACATGTGGGACGTCGACCATCCTGGTCCACTTGCCATGCACGCAGAACTCCAAGGGAGAGTCACCCAGGTCATCGCGCCGAAGTAACAATGACTAATGAGCCATCAAATCACAGGCCCACTTCCCACTTTGAAGTTGCTCGGACAAAGGAACCATCATGACTTCGTTGAATTCCGCTTCTTGAAGAAAACTACTGTACCAGCAGTACTGCTAGCTACAGTAGTTACTCCAACAGAGGCCTCCTTTCGTTCATAGGATAGGAATATGAAAATCATAGGAAGTGAGATGACATGCATCTCAATTCCTATAGAGAAAGAGATGCCATTTGATGCTTAGGATAGGAATTTTTCCATTTAGTCTAGGCTAATGTACTGGTAATTTGCTCTAAAAACTACAGTAGTAACCAGTAATACTAGTACATGCTCGTACTCAGACACAGACACACACACTAACTACTAGTACTACTACTTCTCACATGCTGGCCAGACGCCGTCGTTCTCCTTCCCGGCTTTGTCGGCGACACCCCACCGTTCTTGGATCTCCGCTGACCTCTCCGCAGCAGCGCGTGGGTCCTTTTCTTTCTTGCGGCGGCGGGCCTCTCTTTTCTTGAGTGCTTTCTGACTTTTTCGCTCCCTCTGTGCGGCTTTGGCCGCCTCTTGCTCTACCGCCCATTCGACCTTGGCATCTTCAAATTCCTCCCACATAGTTGTGAGGTCGCGAGCGGCGATGAACTCGGCAAGGTGGGATGCCATCGCTTCCCTACCATTTTGTGTGCGGTCGTGAGCGGCAAGGAACTCGGCGTGGAGGGATGCCATCGCTGCCTTAACGGTTAGTGTGCGGCACGGTGGCATGAACAACGCTTGGTGAGAGCTCTAGGGTGGAGTGGCCGGACAACCGTATAGTGCATTGGTTTGTCAAGAGCTCAAGGACAAAAGACGAAGCAAATTTGGATTCCCCTTCAATCCTGGTCATTTATTACCGAGTAAAATGCATTGACGGTCATCAAACTTGTCTTGATGGCTCACTTTGATCATTTTATACGAGATATGGTGATTATACGGTCACTGGCCCAACGTATAGCTCCGTATTTGTCTGGTTGACCAGTCAAACAGTCCGCATGCGCCTCATTAGCTCGTGTTCTTTATCTATCTACGCGGGCCTACCTGTCAATGGAGAAATAAATACTGTAAAAACCAAAATTATGCGTATGTGGGGAATCAAACCACGGACTCGTCGCCGCAACGCACCCTCGTCAGCCAAATGAAAATGAAATACTTCACATCAGACACTCATGCTCATGCTGTCAAAGCATGCTATTGCATGCACGTCGCCCTGTAAATCAAAGTCCTGCTCATGGCGCAACGCAAACGGCAAGCCCATCACATGCGCACCCCGGCGGTGCCTGACATTACTGTTTAGACGTTTGATGGAGGCCTACGCGAACGCCGAGCATGTATTCACCTGGCTCAACACCAACAGTCATACTCGGACCGCCTTGCTCATGTATATCGTCCATCACAACGACAATCTATAAAACAGCCTAATCTAGAGAGGGTACTATGGTAGTATGGTACGGAGTATGTACTATCGTGAGCGACCGATCTTAGTGCCACTGCACACCGAAACCCCTTCCATCACTAGCACGCGCTTCCCGCCTGAAACGGTCACCGTCTCTCCAGAATGTCAATGCCGCATTCACCGGACTTAACTGTAGGTGCAATTGGTGTGTCACTGACATGTGGGCCAGATGCCCGTTGGGCCCACATGTCAGTAACCCAAACGCATGTGCAATTAAGTCACTGAAGCAGCGCCCGCATTCATGCCCGACGAAACTACTCCAGCGCCAGTGGTCCATCCGTCTGCCGCGGCTCATTGCCATTCGCCCGCTATATTAAATTGAGCCCCAGCTCCTAGCCATAGCCAAAGACCCACAATTATTCTCCTCCGGTCCCTTCCTTCTGTCAGCACCACTTCAACCATGGCCTCCTGGCGCTCCGAAGGTCTCTTGGACGTACTGTCACAGGAGCAGACGAGGGACATCGGTGGCTCCGCTCCGGGCGTGCTCCAAAGCTCTCTTCGATGTACTGTCGCAGGAGCAAACGAAGGAGATCACCGGCACCCCCCCGTCCGCCCTCCGCCGCCACGACCACGAACCCGGCCTGCGTGCGCGGGCGTAGCCGACAGCGAGGAAGAGTAGTACACGGTAGGTCGCCGCCGCTCTGGTCCCGGGAAGGCCACCGCTACTCCACTCAATCGACACCAAGCTTGGTGGGGTAAACATCGGCGGCCGATTAGCCGCTTGACGGCGACGTGGAGGCGGAAATCTTCAGAACCTTGTGCTCCGGAGGAGGAGGTTATCGAGGCGGATGAGGAGGAGGCAAACGCAATGGCCGGCTTTCTTGGCTTCATGGCCGGACATGGTGGTCGGGCGCCGGCGATCGTTTAGATTAGGTTTACAGTATGTTTTAGTATGGTTTGTGCGAAATACGTAATGAATTTCGTCCAGTTTGTAGGAAAAGTTTTCGAAATGTAATGAATTTCATCCGGTTAATTTGAAATTTGCTTTGTTTGCACGAATTTCGTCCGGATAGTCATATAGTTGTCGAAAGGTATGCGGGCAGCATCGGATGGCATCCATCAGTGTCCTCGGACAGATGCCGGTGTAAATTTGTGGGCTAGCACTGGAGATGCCCTAACTATCATGCTATAATCGCTAACAATCCTCCATTATTTGGCAGGGAACAGTTATCCCTCGATCAAAATCGAATCCACGGTGTTTCGCACTCCTCCAGCGTAAGTGTGTAAACTCTTGCTTACATAAAAATGGATCAAGTGGACGGCACTATAGCACGTCATATCACTCGAACTAGCCCACCTAACGAGCGGGAAAGCACCGCCCTTGTCATTTTGTTTTGGATTTCTATCGATCGATCGCGCAAAAATGTTACGCTTCGCAAGTTCTAAAGGAAAAGGCGGCACACTTACGACTCGTATGCGTCGCAACCCCGACAGTCCGGCTCGCACGCCGCTCACCAGAGGGGACACACGTTGTCTTGCAATTTCACTGACATGTGGGACCGTAATTGAATAAACCGTCGATAGCCGAAATCTAATCGCTCAGTGGGCGTCGGTTGAGAAGAGAGAAACAAGGGAGGGAGAAGAGATCGCCGGCCTGCCGTGCATGGACTCCAAGAAAAATATGCTGATAATGTGAGGTGGGCCATGCTGGAGTCCGGACCGCTTCCGGAGCCTGCTCTCACCGCCCTAGCCCCTCAAGACGCCAGCTTCCCGCCGCATGCATGCATAGCAAGTAGTACTCCTTATGTGGAGGAGAGAGAGGCATTGACAAAGTCAAGGAGTGGGCTCTGCAAGAGCCCGTCTCTACACGTGCTCCTAGGTATAAAAAATAATTCTAAAAAAAGGCATAAAAAACAATTGTGTCTTAAAAAAGAAAGGTAAAAAACATTTGAGAGGAAATAGATAGAGAGAAAGTGAGAAAAAGCTGTAACATGGGCATTACATGAGGAAGGAGGGAGTGGTGCACATGCCAAGTTCACTGGGCTGCCGTGTTTCACACTCCTCCGTCGTAACAGTGGAGACAATAGCTTTCATCAAAAGTAAACAATGAATACTCGTTGCTCATCCTCTATATCGTAAAGAATACTTTCATTTGCCGACATGTGGGACATCGACCATCCTGGTCCACCTCCCATGCACAAAATTAACCTGGTCTACCCTGGTCGTATCGCAGGCCCAACCTTTCCCACTATGAGTTGTTCGGACGAAGGAACCATCATGACTTCGTTGAATTCCGCTTCTTCAAGAAAACTTACTGTAGCCGCAATACTACTACCACACGCGAAGACTGGACGGCACTGTACCATGTCATATCACTGAAACCCACTAGGCCAAACTAGCCCACCTAGGTCATCTATTTTGGAACGGAGGGAGTACATCTCTGCACTGCTCTGATTTTGTGTTGCACGTTCTCTGTACTTTTGCTATGATTTTCCTACCCTATGAACCAAGTGAGGCCTGAATGTATGTCGACTATTGTCTGATCGACCGATAAGCCTACAATTTTAGGAGCTAGGGCTATTGGTCGACCGACGAGGGATAAGTATAAGCGTACCACGAGCTCATTAGACCCAACGTTTATCTTTGGTGAGTGTTTTGCAAGTACTATAGCTCGCATAGTAGCTAGCCTACTAACAGCAAGAATCATCAAACAAGCCCTGTTGATATGATAAACAGTTCAAACTTACATCTAAGCATGCCATATATTACATCAAAAGCTGATGAGGATACATCTGTTTCCATAACTCGGAGAGGGTTCGCATGATTCATCGCATGATTCACTATCAAACAAAAGTAGCAAGATCCGCCCGCACAAGACAGTGCACTAGCCCTAAGATGGTTTGATAACATGCATCGTTCTGGTAATTAAACACAGGGCAATGCAAAATACCCTGAAGGATTAGCGTCACCAACTATTTCTTGTCATCGATCTCTCGGGCAATGACCACAGCATGGACAGCAGCATGGGAATCGATTTCTGGGGCGATGTCCACAGGACTGACCACGACATCAGAATCAATCTCTGGGGTGATGTCCACAGGATGGACAGCAGCATCGGAATCGATCTCCGGGGCGATGCCAACAGGACGGGCCATGACATCGGGATCATCAAGGACAACCACCGGCACCTACACAACCCTAACATATTAGCAAGCACATTGCAAATAATTAAAAACCACAACTATGGTAATAAGCCATTATTTTTTACCTTGTGCAGCTCACCGGGGGATCTCATCCCTCTGAGGGCCATCTCCTCGTCCTTGATGGGGGCCATCACCTTCCCAGGGGAATACTGCTTCTCAACGGCGACTATCTCCTCAAACTCGGTCTTGAGCCTCACATAGGTGTCAATCAAAGTTCCTGGGGTAGGCATGGTGTGGCCCTTGCTGTTCTTCCAACTTTCTTTGAGGAATTCATCCACCAACGTCCTCAACTCTTTGGCCAGTGCTTGTTTCTTGGAGTTCTTCGTCTCCATGGGTTGGCCCGCCAACATGGTCAACTCGTTGGTCGGTGCTCGCTTCCTGGAGATCACTGTCTCCAGTGGGTTGTCCGCCGGCAACTCTTTGCCTAGTGCTCCAGGATCCATCAATGAACTGACAAGCAAAAAGCAATCGAAAGGAAACCACAAGGCAATGAAAACGGGAAAATAATAGGATGTGAGAATCGGTCGGTGCTTCATAAAAAGAAGATTATTGGAATGAAAATATAGCAGCATAACCGATTCGCCCACCTTTCCTTCGTCGGTACAGAAGAAAAATGGCAGAAGTGAGTAGCCTGGAGTGAGGTTTTCTTCAAGAAAGGGAAGAAAGGGCTTGAACGAGTGTTCCAGTGAAATGATGGTTGCTTCGTCCAGTCCAACTTGGAGGCCACCTTACCACTGCTAGTAAAGGTGTGGGTTTTGTGATATGACAGGTCATGACGGGCACACTGGGGTGACAGGTGAGTCTCGACTGTAGCACCTCGCTGTGATTTGGTGGATGGCACGCAGGCCCGGATGCTTTGAAATGTCCCGCATGTAGATAGAGCGGCTAGTCATATAGGAGTGCTCAATATTGTGCACCGCGACCAAGGCGGAGAGGAAAACAAGAGAACTACGTAATTAATGCATGAGTTTAATTAGGGTAGTTTTGTAAAGTACGAGATACATCCCTCCAATCGCAAAATGCCTAGGTTCATGAGATTTGAGATTTGAGCCCTATAAACCGGAAGGGAGGGAGTACTGCACACGTGTAGTCTAGTCACTTGTTGAAATCTCTAGAAAGGCAAATACTCCTTTCCGGTTTACAGGTCTATACTACTCCCTCCGTCTAGGTGTGTAAGTCATCTTACGAAAACCAAATAGTCCCAAAACACTTAGGCGTGGTGCATTAACTTCTACCATGTTTCTTGTTTCTTGACATATCAACCAATAAGAGATGAGAGGTGTGCATGCTTTTAATGACTTGCAATGGCTAGTTCATTGCATGCAATGCTATTGATTAGCAAATAAACATTGGTGCCCCAGTAGGAAACGGTGCTAAGCGCGTGGACCTATGCAGAATGAGTATCAAACAATGGATAATGGAGTTTAATTGTTAAACAATAGCAATTTTGTCTCATGCAAGAGTCTGGCTAGTATATGCGTGCTCCAAGGAACCGCACCACGCGAGCGTTCGCAACTGCCACGTTCGGGTTGCACTTGCATCTTCGCCTCTTCGAGAAGATGAACAATGATGTTACTCCTACTTCTACAGTATCGAATCCACTGCTGCATGTCCGTCCACCTCATGCGGGAGGGATAGCGTGTAGCGAAAGCTTCTACTTACTGCTCCTGCCTTTGCGACTATGACAGGTGGGCCCAACAGGTGGTTGGCCCTCCTGTCATGCAGCCAAAGGCAGGTGCAGTTAAGGCACCGGAGCTTAGTCCGCAAGGGAGAGGGAGTTGTAGTAATCAAATTTGTCGGTCTTGTACGGGTTGACGCGACACATCAAAGCACTGCACTCGATATAAGTCTTTTTACACATTTCAAATGGGCTACTTCGTATGTACGACATATTCTGCTTCGTATGTAGTCACTTGTTGCAATCTCTAAAAAGACTTATATTTGGAAACGGAGGGAGTACAACGCATGCATGCATGCCGTGATTTTCATTTTGATACTTGCATGTGTTGATTTGATGCACCTTGCCAAATTTTGACTATAAACTTAACTAACTAAATTTTCATGCATGTCACAAAAAATTACGGGGCTGTTTGGATTGTGACTATGTTTGTCTTATGTTGCCACATTATTTTTCCCACACTTGCCACACTTGCCTAACCTGAGTTGCTCAAATTGTTAGACACACTTTGGCTTGCCTAAGGGAATCTTGCCACAATTTTTGTGTCTATGACATGTGGGGTTCACTGCTAATAAAAAAATTCTTGTCTTAGGTGTGGCTAATAAAAAAGACTTATATTTAGGAACGGAGGGAGTAGAAAATATAAATAATAATGCATGTTGGGGCAACCCATGTTTTCGTTCGAAACCGCCTTAGCTCTACTTCCCCAGCTCGCTACGTCGCTGCATGTGCATCATTCTCTACCTCTCAGCCCCTCTCGATCGGATGGTCCAACGTCACCTATTTTTTCTTCGTCTATTGTTAGAGGTAAAGCTACTTCACGGAGTCGAATCTTGTACTCCCTCCGTCCGAAAATACTTGTCATTGAAATGGATGTATCTAGATGTATTTTAGTTCTAGACACATCCATTTTGATGACAAGTAATTCCGGGCGGAGGGAATACTTAGTTCAAACAAGAAATAAAGTGGGGGTGGGGGAATTTATTATGTACATCGGACTTGTTACAAACATGAAGGAAAGGGGGTGAAAGTAGTACAGACTGGTCATCCGACCGGTCTCTTGGTCGAAAAGGGAAATATAGGGGTAACGCTGTACACAGTGGTATGACCAGGACTAGATTTTCCATCCACACATAGGAGTAGGTGGCTAGAGTGAGCAAAAATGGGACCAACCCAGATATGTTTCTTGGATGTTTGTTTCTCGGGGCAACAAACTATGAATCACCACTTTATGCCCCTGTTTACGTACATGGTGCTGGACTGCTGGTGCATCCACTGTCCCATGCCCTTATACCAAATATTTAGGCTCCGTTCGGAATAAAGGGGCAGAAAACATAGGTCTTGATGAAAATAGAGGAATATGAAAGGAATGTAGGTATAAAACTATGGAACAACGAATCGGAGGAAACTCTCAAGAGAATGTGTTTGGATGGACTACGAAATGTACATATTTGTTTTTTTAGAGTAGCATGCTTGGCAGTATGAGATGTTATTTGTTTATTCAGCTGCACAGTGACTACTCTTGTCCTCACCTCAAGTACCACACATAGGTTATTTTTTTATTCCGGCAAACACAGCACAGAACCTGTCTAACGCATGGCAACGAGCGCCTGCCTCGGGCTTCCGCCCAAAAAATGAGCAGCGCGTGGATGTTTCTAATCCTGTGGAATTAGTACTACCAGACCAGCTTTCCTATGAAACACTATCCACCTTTCCCATGTTCCAAACGGTTGGAAGGGAAAGAATACCGTATGAATTGTGTTCCTACGAAAATCCTGTACCAAACCTGTGAACCGAACGCAGCCTTAGCTGTTCTTAATCTAATGTCCCTGGTAAAAATGAAGCCATGCCACTGTTATAAGCCATGACAAGTTTAGCCAAATGTTTTTGCCTGTAATTGTTTGAGACTCTAACTGTTTCCTCTCTGCTTTTTTGTGCAAATAGGGATATCCAATTCACCTGGTTGCTGTTTTGACCTTTTGGTGCACTGCACAAAACTCTTCTTAAAAGAAGTGACTTTTGTGTTGTTTAACTAGAATGTCAGAATGGAACAATTGGTTCATTTTGGTGGAACTGCGCAAAGGGAGATCTATGTTCCAATCCTCATCATCCATATTGGCGCCATAACCTTCCTTTAGGTAAGAATGATATTTAATGCATGTGTTCATCTCTATTTTCCGACTGCCATGAGAAAATAATGTTGTTTTTTACTAGTACACTTGTACTCCCTCCCTGACAAAACCAATTTTGAATTAGAAGGCCAATCATGTACTTGCTTTCACCAACTGGTGAGGAGAAAGAGAAACAGAGCATGAAGAGGAAGAAGAAGAAGAATAAACAGTGCCAAGGCGATCTTGCTGAAGCCAGAGGCCTCAGTCGAGGCCATTCAAGGGCTCCGGCAACGACTACCTTACATGTGATACGATCCTCCAGGGAGCTCTTCCACTTCTGCTGTCTCACTTAATTAATTAGGAGTACTTAAGTAGCACTAATTTATTACTGCCTAATTTTCCTGTTGGAGTTAAACAAATCTATAGCAGGACCCTATGCTGAATCATCTACGTGTGTATGTTTGTCTATGGAGGTGAATCATGTGGTGGAGCAGGGAGGGAATATTATTAGTGTCATGACATAATAGTGCTATTGTTTTTCATGTCAATTTATTGCCATTGGTTCAATGAGGCAATGTTTTGCGTATTGTCCATCATGAATTTGATGCTACTATTTGAGTAATATGCTAATGTCTTCCTATCCTTTCTCACTAAGCTAATGAAGGTTTCACCTTGTTCCTACTTGTGCAAACAGGGATCATGCTATGCCAATCATACATTTTAGTGAACTACACAAGACAATACAATGAACTGTATCCCAGCCAGTGCTTTAACTCTACAGGAAGTTCTTGATAATCTTTCGATATAATCTCAGCACTGGTAAACAAGAGTGACTTCAACCATACATTTGAAGTGCACAAAAATATATACTATTGTGTGATTCCAGTGAGTGCGTTATCATCTCTTATGGGACTACATGAATAAGCTTTTTTTCTCAGGTTGGTACAGGCCTAAGGCCTTCATCCATATTAGTTTCCTGTCATCTCTATTTGTATCGTGCTACTGTCATGAGAAACTCCTCTATCTTTGCACGTTAAAGTTTTACAACCTATGATAAATGGCAATGCTTTGAGTGTTGAGTTGAGCTAATTGGCACTGATTAATTGTTAGTGTATGTTTCATCAACTAGTCCCACTATTACAGTAATCTCACTCTCTCAATATATGTGCCAACAGGGATGCTCGATTTTGGTGGAACTGTACAAAAACTTTGGGTGCTTCATTGCCTCGATAGCTTCCGTCCTTTCCTGTCAGTCGCTAATCTCCGCTTGCTTTCTTCCTTTGCTGTCAATCGCTTGGCTTGTCTCAGCTTCCAGTCAAAGGAAATAGTAATTGATATGCTACCTCACATAGGTTGGTACTGGTCTTTATCCTGATTATTGTGCCTGTCATATGTATTGGTAAGTTGGTATTGTGCTACTGTTTGACGATTTCATAAAGGAGTAATTTGGAGCCTGAACTCGCAGGCAAATCATTACATCGGGTGATTTCAGTAGAACTGCACAAAATGATCAGATGGACAAGTACTTATGCTGCTGCTATGTACTCCAAAGTTCACTCAGACAAGCATCGATGTTGAAAAGAAGTGCCTACATTCATTCGAGTATCAACCGGCGTCAACCAATTGTCAAACTCCAAGTATTAGGAGAGTGAACGCCAAAAATATTGCTTGGTGCATAGCCCAGAAAAACGCAGTCCAGTCTTTGGTCCCAACTTGTGCCTTTTGGTTATCGGCACATACCGTAGCAAACTATATGGCATCGAGTCTAAAGATTCCAGACAAGTTGGTTGACGCGTATATTCATCTGGCACTTAATCAGTCTGCACGCCAAGGATGCTCCATTTCAGTTGAACTGCACAAAAAAATTGGGTGGTTCATTTTCTCAACCGCCTCCTTTCTCGTCTGCAATGTAGAATTTTGGCGAGATACAGGACCAAGATGAGCCAGTAAACTAGTTGGATGAAAGTAGTGGCCAAGTTGCTCAAACCTCACTCGGCACGAGGCCACTATTTGAGGATAAACCTACAAGCAAAGTTCAGATTGTTTGTGCTGCCTCTTATGTACTCGAAAGTTTACTCGTACAAGAACTAATTTTAGCAAGAAGTACCTCCGATTGAACACCATTTACCAGTCTGTACCCTAGGTAATTAAAGTTCGTCCATGGATCATATTGGCTATGATCTCAATCATTTGGATGCATAAACATACTGAACATGTGTATATCTGAATCTTTTTGTGAATTATGTATGAATATTGTCGTGTGATCTATCAATCATTTGGATGCATAGATATGCTGAGCTTGTGTATATATGAATCTTTTGAGTTGTTGATAGTGAATGTTGGCTATGAATATGAACATGTCCTGTGAACCTGAGTTTGATATGGATGTTTACCTTTTCCGTTGTATTTGTGTGTGAACTTGTTAGTATGCCTACTGTGGGGTATAAAACGCAAGTCTCTTATAAAAGTAATGCTGAGTCCAATTTATGTTTTCCCTTCTAACCACATTATATATATTTATATTATTACTATTATCGTATATTTTATAGAGACTTATATATACATTATAAAAACTTCCCACGTGTTATTAACTTATAAAAGTAAATGTTTAATGGAAGTTGGCAAGGAAAATCCTGGTTGTTTTTGACTCAGAGGCAAGGAAAATCCTGGTGATTGCGTATAAAGCTTGCGAAGATTTTAAGGACCAATTTAATAATAACGTGCTCATTTTTATTTTGAGTAATAACTCGCTAATTTGTTAATTATATATATATATATATATAATGTGCCTCTCCAGTTTATTCTTTGATATTAATTGCTCCTTCTAACATAACATTATATATATAACGAGCCCACCTAATACGTGTATTTCAAAGAAGTGCAAATGGGCTGGGATTTCTTAGAAAATATAAATGGGCCTGATTGACACGAAATTATTTGTTCACCCAGCCCAGTAAATGGACTGTACATTCTATAAAACATGGGTTAAATATATGCCACATTTTTGCAGGCTGACATGTGGGCCAATAGGTCGAAGCCTACATAGTGCGTTATCAACTTGGTCAACAAATGATTGTGTCATCCACAGCCATTGGATTTATATCCAACTGCCGGCATGCAACTTCAATCTCTCGTCTTCTTCCTCTAGCATCGCCGGGACCGCCTGGTACAGCCTCTGGCGGCTAGCGGCTCTGCTTAGCACGCATCACTGCGAAGCACTACCCCACCGCCGGCCAGGCTATCCCTCCACCCCTCGACACCTCCTGTTATTCTCCACAGACTACAGCCCCATGCCGCAAAACCCTTCTCCTCCTCTCAATCTGCGACTCCACTGCCGCGTTTTCCCATCTCTGAGTCGTTCCCGTCCGGGGCCTCGCCGTCGTCCACCGCCTCGCTGCGCTCGGTGCAGCATGGTCAACAAAGGAGAGTCATCGGAAGAGGACTGTACATGGAGAGCCTGACGGCTGGGACCCAAGAGGTCCATGGTTGCACGCAAGGAAAGTTCCTCCTTATTAAGCTGAAAAAAATGTTTCCTACACCAGACAGTTGGGACCCACCGGTTGTATCTTCGTTCGGAAGGAAGTTCCTCCTTGTTTTGCAAAAAAAAATATTCATCACATTGACAGCTGGGACCCGTAAGATTTGGGGACTGACTTGTGGGCCTACTAAGCGGACGTGTACGCATGGCTTTGTCAACTTAATCAACAAATGATTCTAGCAGCTGCACCGTTGGATGTTAATCCAACAGCTGTGCTCCTTCTTCAACCTCTGTTCTTGCTCCTGTCTCCCATGGGCAGCACCGCGGCTGTGCTGCCACGCACCCGAACCAGCGAAGTTTCCCACTCCTCTCCATCTGCGACTCCACTGTCCCGTCTTCCCCATCTCCGGGTCGTTCCAGTCTGGGTGCGCTCGGCACGGTGTGGTCAACATGGTCAACAACCGAGAGTTATCGGAAGATGACTGTACGTGAGAGGCCGACAGTGGGGACGCACCACGCCCATGGACGCATGCATGCAACGGAACGCGGCGAGGTCAACGTGGTCAAGAAACGACTTCTATCGGAAGTATACTGTACGTGGAGAGTCTCAGCTGGGTCCACGACTGCAGCAAGTAAGTGCCTCCTTATTACACGGAAAATAATGATTCCTCCAACTGACAGCAGGGACCCACTGGACGTGCCATTGTATTTTGTGAAAAAACCGTTTGCCCCCTGACTACTGGGACCCACCTGACGGGCCATCGTATTTTGTGAAAAAAACGTTCCCCCCGCCGTCAGCTCGGACCCACCGGAAGTGCCTCCTTAATACGCACAAAAAATGAATACTCCCCCGGCTAGCTGGGACCCACCTTGGTGGGAGGCTGACTTGTGGGCCTACTAAGTTGACGGGGACAAAGGGCTTTGTCAACTTAGTCAATATGAACGATTCTAGCTCCAGTGACCGTACGATGTCCATCCAACGACCGTAGTGCTTCCTCAACCTCTGGTCTTCTTGCTCGAGCCGCCCAAAGCAGCGCCGGTCGTGCCGCATGCTCCTGCCTCCCGTGGCTGGCTATGCTACCGCGGAGGCCTCACCGCCCCCTACTATTCCCATCGCTGGCCAGGCCCTACGGCGACGACAGCCTCACGCCACAGCCGAACCAGTGAACCCTCGTACTCCTATCCGCGCGGGCTTCAGCTGCCATGTCTTCCCCGGCTCCGTGTCGTCCCCTTTCTAGGCCTCGCCGTCGTCCACCGCCGTGGTGCTCTCTGCGCAGCGTGGTCAATGTGGTCAAGGAACAACTTCCATCGGAAGAGTACTGTACGAGGAGAGGCTGACAGCTGGGTCCACGGCCACAGCCCAGTTTTTTTGTGATTTGCCAAGTAAGTCGCTTTGTCACGCCTGTTGGGCTGCAGATCATTCAAGGCGAGGAGAGCTTTCATTCGGCTGGCCGAGAAATGGCCCATCAGTAATGAGAAATGGGCTGTATATTTTTAAAACACATCAAACCGGCAATTAGTTTCAAATATCTTTTTTTCATTTTGAGATTTTAAATTACATTAATTTTTATGCGTGGAGAATTTGTTGGATTTTATATTGATATACATTTATTTTTAAAATCAGTTTGAATGTGAGTCAAAATTTTGGGATTAAAAGCAGTTCAGACTGCACCAAAATATGCAAAATTCCATATAATTTTTTAACAGTGGCCACAATATGGGCTGTAATGCTAACAAAAAGAATATGGGCTAAAAAACCTTAAGAAGTAGCAAATGGTCTGTAAATTATTAGAAATAATGGCAGATGGGTTGTATGCTGTTTTCCACAGATTTGAGGCTTTCGTAAAAAAAAAAGGTTGACGCACAAGCAGTGACTATTGGATGTCCATCCAATGGCCGTTGTGCTTCTTCAATCTCTGCTCTTCCTGCACCAGCCGCTCAAACAATCACCGACGGGACTGTCTGCTCCCTTCTCCCCGTGGCCGGCTGTGCTGCCGCGCAGGCCTCACCGCCCCACCGTACTCCCATCGCTGGCCTAGCCATCCCTCTACTCACCCACACCTGCTGTTATTCTCCGGTGACGGCAGACGAACCATTAAACCCTCGTACAGTCGTACTCCCCTCCGCGTGCGAAACAACTGCCGAGTCTTCCCTGCCTCCGTGTCGTTCCCTTCCTAGGCCTCGCCGTCGTCCACCGCCCTGGTGCTCTCGGCGCGGCTTGGTCAACGTGGTCAACGACCAACATGCATCTGAAGTGGACTGTACGTGGAGAGGCTAATAGCTAGGTCCACAGCCGCATGCAAGGAAATGCCTCCTTATTACGCGCAAAATAATGATTCCTCCACCTGACATCTGGGACCCACCGAAAGGGCCTCTGTATTTTGCGAAAAAAACATTGCCGCCGCTGACAGCTTGGACCCACCAGCTATATCTTCGCATGCAAGGAAGTGCCTCCTTATTATGCAAAAAAATGAATACTCCCCTGCTAGCTGGGACCCAGTATAGTGGCAGGCTGACTTGTGGGCCTACTAAGTTGACGGGGACGGAGGGCTTTGTCAACTTAGTCAATACTCCAGTGACCGTACGATGTCCATCCAACGATCGTAGTGCTTCTTCAACCTCTGGTCTTCGTTCTCCAGCCGCCCAAAGCAGCATCGCTCCTCCCTCCCGTGGCCGGCTGTGATACCGCGGAGGCCTCACCGCCCCCTACTAGTCCCACCGCCAGCCAGGCCATCCCTCTACTCACCCACACCCCCTGTTATTCTGCGATGACGGCAGCCTCACACCGCAGCCGAACCAGTGAACCCTCGTACTCCTCTTCGCGTGGGCATCCATTGCTGCGTCTTCCCCGACTCCGCGTCGTCCCCTTCCTAGGCCTCGCCGTCGTCCACCGCCGTGGTGCTCTCGGCGTGGCATGGTCAATGTGGTCAACGACCGACTTCCATCGGAGGAGTACTGTGCGTGGAGAGGCTGACAGCTGGGTCCACGGTGGCCGCAAGGAAGTGCCTCCTTATTACGCGCAAAATAATTATTCCTCCACCTGACAGCTGGGACCCACCAGACGGGACATCGTATTTCGCGAAAAAACATTTCCCTCCTGACTGCTGGGACCCACCAGCTACACCTTTGCACGGAAGGAAGTGCGTCTGGGCAAAAAAAAAACCGATTCGCCCCCCTGACTGCTGGGACCCACCAGCTACATATTTGCACGCAAGGAAGTGCGGCCGGGCAAAAAAAAACGATTCGCCCCCCTGACTGCTGGGACCCACCAGCTACATCTTCGCAGGCAAGGAAGTGCCTGACAGTCGGGACCCACCTGGTTGAAGCGTACGTAGCGTTGTCATTCTGGTCGCGAACGTGTACATACATATATACTGGTCGATGTAGAGGCGTGCACATGTCGTAGTAGAGGTGCGTACGTGTCATAGTAGAGGCGCGCACGTAGCATGTACATGTACGCATAATGGCCAGGGTGCAAGAAAGAAAAATATGGCCATGTATGTGTACATACGGGCGGGGTCTCGAACGCCTACTCGCGCATACGTACGGCGAGGGCTCGTGTACACTGCTGGGTCGGAACAGAGAAACAGCGTCGTCCTCGTGTTCATGGGGAGGCAACGAAATGCGTCGTGTTCATGGGGAGGCAACGGAATGTGTCGTGTTCATCGGGAGGCAACGGAACGTGTGGGAGCCAACCGGCTGCGTCGGAACGGAATGCATGGTCGTGTTCATCGGGAGGGCTTGGACGGAATAGGTGATGGAAACGAGGCCTGGCGTACCGCATAACGGAGGGAACAGACCTCCTACATTCGAAACGGGATCCTGTTCATCGGGAGGGGTCTGGCGTACCGCAAAACGGAGGAAACGGACCTCCTACGGTCGAAAC